>NC_090784.1:17752500-17762500 GCF_040054535.1 Antennarius striatus
TTAACCACCAGTCAGAGGTAGTGTACAAAAGTGACTTTAAATGAGTCTGTGATTACCCTGGAACATGGAGACACACTGAAGTGGCCAAGAAAGTGTGAGACAAGGACAGAACATCAAAGAGTGGACAAAGAGTGGCGCTTGGATGTGTCTGGAGTCTCTTAAGGAAAATTGAACCGAAATGAATATTTGTTTCTCCCACAGCTAAGAAGTAAAAAGCCTACCTGAGTGGAAGCAGTGATGAAAAGTTGTAACTGAAATTTCCAGCCGCTGCCCACCCACCCACCCACCCACCCATTACACAACCTGCTCACCCCCCACCCCCACCCCACCCCACATCATCCCCTTTTCCTAATTGGCCACATGCTGCCTTGAGTGACAAGTGTAATCATCAGTCAAATTATGATGGAAGGAGATGGTGGAGGCCAGGGGAGGTGGAGGAGGAGGACAACAGAAGGTGGTGGTTGGGGTGGGATGGGTGGTGGTGGTGGTGGGATGGGGAAAAGGGGGGGGTAGTTGAAATGAAGTGCTTTGATCAGAGATAAAATGGGGATGAACGGGCAAACAGACTGAGCGACATGGGAACCCGCTGTCCACACACCTGCTGCTCCATGGATGGGCAACATCAGCACCCACAGACCTCAGTGTGTGTAGAACATCTCCATCCAACCGGCATTGATTATACAATGTGAATAACATCGAGATCAGACTTTTAATTTCAATCTGAACAAAGGTTCTGGTTACAGTCGGAACACGGGATTGAACAATGGAACCGCCAGGCGTGGAAACGGCGTAATCTGGGTCCACGTTATATTTGGATGTACTTTGTTAGCGAGAGCGGATGCTACGTCTCCAGCCGGCTAACAAGGTTTGCAGTAATTAGGAGTGCTGATGAAGCGCTTTGATTCTCCGGCTGTGGCGGCCCGCTCATTAGCGGCTATGGCTAGCCATTGCTGCAGCAGGAGCTCCAGTCACATCCTATTAGGCGGCTCAATGTACACTCTGAATTAGGAGCAGGGAGATTAAGTGGAGATGAAAATTGTCTGTGTACACACACACAGATAAATCCACGCGTATGTGTGTGCGTGCACACACACACACACACACACACACACACACACACACACACACATGCACACAGAGACACTTATTAAGTCAGACTGTTTTGAAAAGACCATCAAATTCCACAAACGTTCATTTATAATGAGGGTTAGTAGAAGAAAATTCCTTCCTTGGAAACAACTAAAAATTTAATAAGATACTAATATGAGCTGGTCGACAGAAATTCCCTGAAACCTACGGATGTGTCAAGTGCAACGATTTAATGAAAAAAAAAAAAAGGCTTGTGTAAGAGGAAAAAAAACAATGAATGCAACAAAGAGGAGAGAAGTAGGATAGGTTTTCACACATTAATCTGTGTGTGTGTGTGTGTGTGTGTGTGTGTGTGTGTGTGTGTGTGTGTAAGCACGAATTTCCCAGTGTACAATATTTCTGTGCTCGTCCTGCAAATTAAACACACCAAAAAAGAAAATCCTGGGAAAAAAAAACCCAACCCAACGGATCTCTTTTCCCTTCAAGTGCCCTCGCCATTCGTCAATACTGCCTTCATGTTCCTGCTGTGTGATGGAGTGAATATTGAGGACGTGGCTCCTGTGTTTAATGCTGGTTGATGAAGTCTCCCTTTGTCTGTCTGTGCTAACCTGTCGCAAACGGGACACTGCTTATAGCAAAATCAATACGCAGAGCGTAGAGGAGAGAGAGAGAGAGAGAGGCCTGGAGATGGAGGTAGAGAAGAGAAAGAAGAGGGAGAAGGGGGGGGGGCGTACAGGGACGTTCAATTGTGGATGAATGCAATGAAGGGTGGAAACAGGAAGTAGGATGGAGCAGGAAATCATATGGAATAAAAGGGAAGTGGGTGAGATGGGAGGATATTTAGATAGTTGGGTCATCCGCCGCAATGTTGTCACTCTGAATGCCTGGTGTCGCTCAGTGTGAGTGCCTAGTGTGTGTGTGTGTGTGTGTGTGTGTGTGTGTTTGTGTGTGTGTGTGTGTTTGTGTGTGTGTGTGTGTCAATCAGAGCATTTATATGTATATGTTTGTCTTGCCTGTCCCTGGCCTTGACATATAGGGGCAGTTTTATCGCTTGTGGTGTGTGTTCATGTGATTGTTTAAGTGCCTGCAGAATGCTACAGCCCCCGGTTGTGTGTGTGTGTGTGTGTTTCAATTGGTGTGAGTGTTTTTGTTTGTGTGTGTGTGTGTGTGTGTGTGTGTGTGTGTGTGTGTGTGTGTGTGTGTGTGTGTGTGCGCATGCATGAAACCTTCTTTTTCTTTCACTCCCCGGAGTCGCAGCCGGTGTGAAGAGAGGAGGAGAGCGACGGAGGGATGAGGAGAAGGACGGTGAAGGAGAGAGGGAGGCTAAGGATGGGGAGAAGGAGAGGTGTAGGGGGTGAGGACAAGGGGGGGGGAGGAGGGGGAGCAGTTGTGTGAGAGAGGCACAGCTGGGAAATGAGAAATGCAACCCCCTCCCCATATACCACCACCTTACACTCTTACGCCGCATACACACACACACACACACACACGCACACACACACACACACACACACACACACACACACACATACACACGCACACACACACACACACACACACACACACACACACAATCCCCATCTCTTTATCCTCCCCTCAGGAAAGAAGGGGTGGAGGTGGGGTGAAGGGAAGGGAGAGGCAGGGGGGATAGGAAGAGATGGAGAAGGGGACAGATAGGGGCATTAAAATTCATGGACTTTTTTTATTTTCCCTGCTGAAAATCAATAGTGTTTACTATGAATGAGCGGAACAGTGGACAACAGTGGTGCCAGAGGGACAGATAGAGACAGAGAGGAGGAGGAAGAGGAGGAGGAAGAAGGGAGGGAGAGAAGGGAGAGAGGTAAAGAGGAGGAGGGGTGACTTTATAGCGATAGGCAGAAGCACCAGAGGCCAAGGTTAAAGACCAGCCGTGGCAGAGAGATAGGAGCGGCGTGTAAGTTAACTGTCTCCTGAAACACACGACCTACCTTCCAACGCATATTTATTCTTTCTCATCTTACACATTTAAATGCTCCTCTTTCCCGTTCTTGACGCTCCGCGCTCACAGCTGTCCACAAGTCTTCACTTTTCTAACTTTTCATTCCTCGTTGGTCGCATCAGCTGCCTCTACCTTTCAAAAAACTGTGTGTGTGTGTTAATTGGCAGCCAGAAACACCACTGACACGGCCTCTCACTAACAAACAGCATACCCCCAAATACACACACACACATACACACACACACACACACACACACACACATACACAGGCCGTCACACATAGACACACACAGACCAGTTCACACTGAGTTGTTCAGCAACCCTGACCCTGTTTCCTGCTGCTGAAAGCCAATAAGTTTGGGATGACTTACCAGCGTTTTGATTAAGCACTGCCTGTTTGTCTCACCACTTGATCAAAGAAGAAAAACATTGTGTTTTCTCTGGTTTTCCTCTCTGTTTTTCTTTATTTTTTTATATTTTTTTTTTACAGCAGCCGCCACATGTTTCGCAGCAATCAAAGGCTTTTAGAAATAGTTGTGTCGCTTTTTTTTTTTTGCTGGCAAAATCCTGTCAGTAAACAGAAAATAGATCATTTATGGTCCATGACTGCTTCTTCAAAATGACAGAAAAGTTTTTTGTTTTTTTTGTTTTTTTTTGTGTGTGTTTTTTTTTTTTAGACTAGTTTCTGGTATTCTCCCACTTTTGACCCATTCCCCATGCATCCTCTCCTCTTTAGTGTTCTTTGTGCATGCCCATGCCTGCATGTGTGTGTGTGTGTGTATGTGCACGGCTACCTGACGCACATTCTATCGTCATTTTAGACGCACAATCGTGCATCTCTGTATTGTTGTGCACGGGAGGTGCTGGGGTGATATATATTCAGGCGGCTCATGCATTATGTAGAGCGCAGGTGAGAGCGTCTAAAATGTGAACTGCTGGTATGTGGAGGGTTCAGGGCCTATCTCACTGAAGCTCTCTGTATTGCATAGCATCTCCATTTCAAATCGGCCTGTCAAAAGCCAGCAGCATGTTTTATTCAGCAACAGATATTGATCACATAATATGCATACATACCAAATCTATACTGCATACAAAATATAAGCCTTTTGATATGTATGTAATATTGAGAGCACTGCAGGTGTTTATTATGTGCATAAACTCTGCAACACCGGCAATAAAAATATGTTTTTGTTTTTTTGTTTTGCAGCTGCAGTTTTATTTTTTCGTCTTTTTATTTTTTTTATTTTTTTGGATCTGGTAATGTTATGCAGTAATGCTGATCAGGCGTTAAAGTTGAGAGCCGACTTGTTTATTGGAGGCCAAGGCCAGGCGTATAGCACATCCATTCAGCGTTGGTGTGTTTGTATTTGAGTGTGGACTCTGCATTGTCTGCAGGGATACGGAGAGTTTGCTGAAGTCACGAAGCCACGGCGGTTCAGTCCTGTGGGCTTTCGCATGTGTGTTCATTACTCCGATACTTCAAACACTCCGAGGGGTATTGTGTGCTAACTCCAATTTCTCAGTCCACTTGCCGAGTTGCTAGGCTTTATGGCCAGGATGACCTCCCAAGCACCCACAAACATAAGCAACAGATAATTCAAAATATCAGCTCCTTTTTTGTCCATCAACATGTTTTTACATCGGTAGTTTTTCACGAGTTAAACCGGAGACCCGAGGTCAGCGCCGCCTCTTCATCACGGACCGGTCTTCACCGTCGTGCTGTATAGGCGCCACACTAAATCTCACCTCTCCTAAATGACTGGAATGGATGAGAGGTCACAGTATATGGAGGAGGAGGAGGAGGAGGAGGAAAACGCAGGCTTTAGCTCTAACCTTCATGAGGGTTTGGTGAATGAGATATGAGAAAGGTAAACGCTGGCTGGTTACGCAGTGATTGTGTGTGTGACACACACAGTTTTCTCCAACCGTGTTGTTCATCCGTCTCAGCGATGGCGAAAGGCCTCCAGTGATGTCATGTCTGCACATGTCCACACCTGAAATCTGCTTCCCGTTCTTGCTTCCCGTGTGTCTTTGCCAAATATTTCTTTTTCGTCCTACTTCCTCCTGTTTTTTTTTTTTTTTTTAAACTCTCATCCCATCCAAAATGATTTTGTCTTTTTGTCCCATCTTTTCTCTCAGAAATACAAAACTACCTTTCTCCAGCTGGAAAACAACTCAATTTTGTTCAGTTAGTTTCCAATTTGGATTTAAACCTGTAACATCGTCAGTGGTTTTATTTTATGGAACAGTGACGCTTATCTTTCCACTGGCTGCTAGAGACAGACAGTTGAGTTGCTCTCTGTCCACAACTCTCTACATCTGCTCCATGCTTAAAAGGTCATTTGTCAAACCTGACATTTTCTGCCCTTACCAAAGGTTTCCTCAATATCAAGCCTGGCTCCCGCTCATCCCAAGTTTATTTTTTCATCTATTTGTTTGTTTTCCTATAAACCTTTTCGGGCAATGAATTCCTCTTCAGTGTCAGACGATATCCAAGAGAACGAATTCTGTTGTCTAGTAATGTTGAATAAACTAAAGAGTAACAGAAGAGTTCCTTTGTGTCGATGTATTTTGAAGTGTGTGTATGTGTGTGTGTGTGTGTGTGTGTGTATGTGTGTGTGTGTGTCTTTACTCAGCACAGGTCGTCACCCTCATCTCCCCCCGCCACGCCCCTTTAAGTCCAACCATTCATTCCACCATTTTGGTTTTTTGCCCCGGACCATCAGAGCCCACCCCCCCCAACAAGACTTACCTGAACACACCTCCCTCCTGATGTTTTTTCACAGCTCCCTTTCCTCACACACTCTCTCCCTTCACTCATCTGAGATCCTTTCTTGCTCCTCCTCTTCCTCTCTGCGTCTCCTAAATTGAAACGAGCTTCTTTCACACTATCAAATGTTATTTCCAAGCCACAAATCTGACAAAAGTTTGACAAAAGTATAATAAATCGCGACAAATGTTTTTCCTATAATCGTGATGTACACAACAGAACGCAAAATACAACTCCAATAATACGGACGAATGAAAGAAAAACAAATGATTTCAACAAATCCCATCAAAATAAAAGCATTAAAAATGACATATAATCATAATATATTCATAGAAGGCCTAAAATCACATGAATGTTTTATCTTTCCAGAGGATTTCACTAATATTTAACTTCACCTAAAGTTTGTCTTGTCTATTTATTGAAGCCTTACAGTTTTATTTTGTTAACTAATCATACATCTGCATACAGACTTCAGAACAGCAGGAAGTATTGATCGTTTCTCAGGATTATTAAATGTTGAACCGACTCTGACTCAGGTTGCCAGTCGGTCCTCGCTGACAGTGAGTTCTACCTACTGTGTGAAATTCACCTGGGTTGCCAGGTTTGTCTGCATCAACTGGTCTGAGATCAGGTTGGGGTCACACAGCATGTTTTTAGCCCAAATCCCATCCAATCTCTGCACCTCCCTCAGTTTATCTGTGTGTGTGTGTGTGTGTGTGTGTGTGTATGTGTGTGTGTGTGTGTGTGTGTGTGTGTGTGTGCATGTGTGTGTGTGTGTGTGTGATGGGAGGGCTCTGGTGAGCTAGTTGAATGAACTCTGTGTGTGTGCTGACAAATCAATGATAAAGAGTAATGACATCACCAATGTAATGCATCTTTTTGTGTTTTCATTGACTCCCCCCCGTCTCCCCCGTCTTCCCCAGACTCCCCCAGACTCCCCTCCTATCATTTATGCCACTTTGGGTCTTTGACTTTGCACAATAAACCATGTTTTTTACCTCTTTATGTTTGTTATTACCTCTGTCTTTTATCTCTGTCATTTGTGTCTTTCTATTGGTCCATCTATCCTCTCTCTCTCCCTCTCTCCCTCTCTCCCTCTCTCTCTCCCTCTCTCTCTCTGTCTCTCTCTCTCCCTCTCTCTCTCTCCCTCTCTCTCTCTCTCTGTCTCCCTCTCTCTCTCTGTCTCCCTCTCTCTCTCTGTCTCTCTCTCTGTCTCTCTCTCTCTCTCTCTCTCTGTCTCTCTCTCTGTCTCTGTCTCTCTCTCTCTCTATTGATCCAGTCATAGTTTTCTCAGTCTTCACAGCGCTGGGCCGCTCTAATCAACATAGTCACCCATTCTCTCCCCTCCCTCCCTCCCCTTTTATCAATGAACCCCTGTCTCACCCCCCCCACCCCCATTCCCCCACCCCCCCACACACACACCCATAGACAGGGAATCCCCCTCCCCTAATGACAGGAGATAACCTGCTTTCTTTACCGATTTTCTCCCACCCACCCTTCCCCGCCTCACCCTCTGCCTCCCTTTCCTCCCTCGTTCATCGATTACCGTGAGAGTCAGGGCCCGGCCGGCCCACCCTACAGATGTAAACACACACACAGTTGTGGTTTAGTTGCCATTCAACTTTTGCTCTTGTGTGGGCCTTTTCTACGATGACTGGGACCCCGTGATGGTCAGGAGGGTGACATCACGTCCACACCCTCACCCCTCAGCGTCCTCACGGTGGACATCTACACATTCATTCTGAACCATCATCATCATCATCATCACTCTCAACTTTTCAGACAACTTTCTTCTTTTGCTCTGTGAAGTTTAGCACATACTTGTACTTGATCTGCTGCACATTTTCAGAACATAATCATTAACAGGTTTGGTAGATTATAAATATATTTCCTGACGCTGTGAACGAGTTCAGTCCACATGAAGGGAACGACAGCGCGTAGAAAAGGCCGTCAATTGGTGTCCGTTGATGATCATCACGGAAGACAGACTAAACAAGACAACAGACAACAGTGACTAAGAGATGGTGCGATGAAGTCGAATGAATTTCCTAAACCAGTAGTTTCTCCAGTCTTTTTTACGCAAACAGTTTTACTTCTAGTCAAGTATAAAATGTGTATTTCCTCTTCTGCCACACTGTAAGTTTTTACAAACAGATCTCTGATGGTGTTAGTGGACAAGCAAATACATTTTCTAAAAAGGATTTAGCTTTACATCCATAGTAAATGTAGAACCCAGAATTAAATTTTGCAGTAGAGGGCTTTAAAATCTATACAACATTGGTTTTAAATCCTCTATCCAGGTGACGAAACACCCCACCCCGCCCCTACCCCCCCCAAAAAAAAAATCTTTTCATGCATGCACAGACTGAAGTGTTTTATATGCAGAGTAAACAATATCTGCAGTATTAGAATTATAACACAGGGAAATAGAATGGCAATATTGAAATATTGAGTTAAATGTATTCAGTAAATAATAAGCCAAATAGCTTCAAGAAAAATGTAAAAGAGGAACGAACGGAGCAAACAAGTGAAAGCAGTTGGACTCATTCATATTCTCTCTACATATGAATCCTGTGTGTTTAATAATGCATCTGCACATCTAGGCAACAAGGCGGGTTATAAGCCTGCAGGTTATTTCCCTCTCTCTTCCTCTTTTGCGTATATGTGTGTGTGTGTGTGTGTGTGTGTGTGTGTGTGTGTGTGTGTGCGCGCTATTGTGTACACACATGCAATTACATTTTGTATCCTTCTATGAATCAGACTTGTAGCATGCAGCAGAAGTCTCTGATGTGCACTCTATCACTGAACACAATCTGGAGCTGCACATAAACCACACAAGCAATATCAATGACAATATATATACAGTGTGTGTCCAATGTTTACACAAATATCTCATCTCCGCTCACGTCCGCAGCGGCCGATGTCCTGTTTGGTCTTTACCTCGAGAGGAGTAGGTGAGATGGAGTTGGGAAGGAGGGAAGGAGCCGTTTCGGTGGGGACGTTGGTCGAAATGGAGAAATGATACGCTGTAATGTGGGAAAACAAACGATAGCCAGAGCAAATCGTCGCTGTTTGAGTTGCATCAGTGTGAAGGATATGGTGGTGCATCGGTGAGTTGTGAGCGGGTGCATGCATGTGCACATGTGAAGACGGCAGAGCTGGTTTTAAAGAGCTGGGCTCAGGTTTACATGTGTGTGATCAGGCTAACCGGGGCGTGAAGGGGCCGACGGGGGGGGATGGAGGAGAGGGGGAAAAAAAAAAAATGGTGGTGCCTTTTATCCTTGAGGAGGTTTGATGGGGTGGGCTGGGGTGGGGTGGGATGGGAGACAGCAGGGATCCTCCTTTCCCCCTTGGGAGTTGAACCTACAACCCCCTAACCTTCCTCTAGCCCTCTAGTCATGGACTTGAACCCTGTAACCCCCTGATGGACAATCTGTTTTTCTACCCAGCCTCACTGCGGCGCGGCGCATGACATTAACGGATAAATAGGTCTGTGCGCGTGCATGTGTGTGTGTGTGTGTGTGTGTGTGTGTGTGTGAGAGTCAAGTGTTTGGTCAGTTGGCCATGGCTTTGACGTTAGGGTCTTGCCCCTCTTTTATTTAATGCCTGTCAAACAGACGAGGTGATAAAAGAAGCGCTGATGTTCCTCCGCTCTTTGTTCGGATTTGTTTTGGAGCGGGTGTGACATGAGATTGTTTCGTTTCTCTCTGTCTTTATTTTTGCTCGCGGGTTTCATTTTACACATTGAAATAGTCAAGCAGAGAACACATGGACTACCGGGGGTCCCTGGAGGATCTCGGTTCTCTTGAGCGTCCCTATAACGAGGACGGAAGCAGAGCGGTTTATGTATGTTTGGACTCCACTCATTCTTCACCTGTCAACAAAATCATTCTCACCTGAGAAAAATAAGGAGGTACGGTGAGAAGGGATGGGAGGCAGTGGACAGTTAGTGAGCACGGAGAGGAAATGGGAAGACGGGGAAGAAAAGACGAGGTCGGAGGCCGATATATTTCCCTCAGCCATTTTTTTTCCCCACTCTTCTGTATTTCTCCATTTCTTCCCTTGTTTGTGGGTTCTGCTTATCAGATCCCAGCTCCATTCAGGGCCTAAGTCAGGGGAAGAAGCCAGACGCTTCCATCTCCCTTTCATTCAATCTCCCTTTG